>NC_056738.1:387357341-387399841 GCF_019279795.1 Protopterus annectens
GAATACATTCAAAATTTCATTGGATCAAAGCCCCACACACTGAAACATCGACCACAAAAGGTTGAAACAGGAACACCTGAAAGCTCTACAAACATTTCTATGCAGGGAGCAAATACTCCTGCATCCTCCATACCTACTGCTAGTTATATTTACCAACTCTGAGATCACAGTACAGTGGGGAAAAGGCAAAAAAAAAAAAACATTCCCTGCTGTACCACAATCTCATAGAACATGCTACTACATTTTTAAAACTAAAAACAGCCAATAGCAACAGGAGTCAACCTTACATGTTTCAACTTTTTCTGGTCAATATTTCGGTGTGCGGTGTTTCAGTCCATCAGGATTTTGAATGTATCCCCTTTCAATTCCTTCAGTTGTCATACTGGTTCTTCTTATTAATATTGTTGCCCTAACAAAGCGTGTGGTGTCAGGATTTAACAGATGTTCAGAAACCCAGGCTTTTTAACTCTTCATATGCAAGCACTTCCTGCAAACAACACAATTTCTTTCTATTCTTCACATATGACAAAACATGGTTTTATTTCTACACGTTTAGTACCATCTATATTTACTGAAAAAAATGCTTGGAAAATCTGACAACATAATTACATTCCTTAAGCATATTATAAGCATCTAAAATAAGAAAATATAAAAGAGGAAGGGAAACAGTAAAGCAAGCATGGCAAAGATATTTAATGACATAAACAGAAATTTAATGTAGTAATAAATCCCACAGAGCCCACAATGGCAACAGAAGAGGAAACTCCTGTTGCAACTATCTGGATAAGGCCAGATCTTTAAAAAGGAGCCAATAAATACTGCATACCACAATCATCTGACTACAACAATAACTTTTTAAGCCTAAATTTGACATGCCCATTCTAAACCCTTCTAAGATAGCAGGAAAAATGAAATATGGTTTGATATTCTTCAGCAAAAATGATTTCCTTAATGCAGAAAATTCCTTTGTTTGTAATATTAACCACGTCTTTGAGCAAATCAGTCAAAATCAAAATTGTTGCTCCACCTAAACATTTTTGTTTTGTTTCTTACAGATGCAGATGACAACACCTCCTTGTTTTTGACAACAGAAACTTGAATATAATAGGCCTGGGACTAGAGTAGAAAACTGATGTATCTTTGGGGAGATTCTACAGACTCAGTCAGTCAATACCAAATTGTAATACAGCGTATATTTTCTATATGCTCCTGTTTAGACATCACTGTTGATCCCAGTACTCAGATACCAACAAATTCTAACAGAATCCTTCCTATACCTCATTTCCCAGTCAGACCTTTTAATTATATGCTCCGCCTGTTAAAAGTTTCTGATAGCCCTGTTTCAGGGTGGTATATTGAAATTGTAATAGCTCTATCTTATTAGTAAACTGGATAATATGTTTGCTCATGTTTGAAGGACTTTACTGAAGAAAGTCACATTTCAAGGACAAATCACTCACTTCTTCTTGTCTAAATTAGAAGTTGTGAAGATAGGTGAAGGCTGCCAGCCTAGCTAGATAGAATTTTGTAGATAATTCTGTCATTTGTAAATATTAATGTAAGCCATAGGCTTGTTCTCTTAAATGTGAAACGACTCCATTGAATGTTGAACTGAAAAAAATGTAACAACAGTGCACTCTGCTGTAAGAAAGGTGATAAGTCAAACATTGTGAAATTCTTTGATCTAAAACTCGGAACCAAGATGTCTAGAGTGAGGCATTCTTCCTATTGTTTTGAGGCCAGAGTTAATTTCTAGAATTTGCATGTATAATTTCTTTTATTGCTCTGGATTCCCGACCAGCTGCAAGATCAAAAGAGCTATTAACCTCTGAGTTTCTGTTAGCCTGGGAACCAGAAAGAAATGATGTAATCTGAAATGAATTAGTGGTACTGTGTTATCAATTTAGGGACAGAAAGAATAAGGCATTGAGCATTTGTCTTGAGAACATCTAACTCACCAGCACTCTGCCTGTGTCCTATATGTAAGTTTATTTTAGAACTGTGTTTTCTCTTAGATATAGCTAGGAACTAGGAAGATTAGATTAGTTTTTTATGTATTGATGTCACAACTTTTCTACTGTATTATTTTAAATATTTTTCTGTGATCTCTGAACTCTTGACTAGCACTGTGTAGTACGAAGTATTATCTTGTATTTTTTATTATTTATTATTAAATATTTTTAAACCTTTCAACTGTGGCTGTTTTGTGTAGAGATAATTTAAGCTCTAGAGTACATTGCATGTATATAGTGATTGGTGGTCAAGCCACTCCAATAAGCATTGACTGTTCAGTTGCACTTATCATTTGGATAATAATAATATTGCACAGTATAATTGGGCACCCTTTCATAAGGCCCTCTTAGTAGCTGATAAATATTAGTGGGTAATGGCAAGTAGTACTACTGTATAGTCTGGATAAAAGGAGCATAGCTGGAGAATCTGTGCCAGCCTTCCGCAGGAGTATCTGTGTGGTTGTATATAACTCTTATCTTAAAGTGTGTGTATGTCAGCTACTTGGGCAGGGACACGAAGCACTGGTTGGACAGAGAGGGTGCTGGAGGTTTTAGCTTGCCCACTAGGCTGAGATCTGGACCCAGTGCCAGTGGGGAGTCTTATTGGGGACCGGAAGAGAAATGGACAAACCAGCCCCAGACTGACTGTGATCTCTGTGTGCTCTTAAGGGAAATTGTACTTTAATGTGTGTGTATTTATTATCCTTTCCCTACATGGATGTCCCTCACTGGTGTTAGTGGTGAGGACTGAGGCTCCTTGATTGCTGAGACAGTGCACAGGTGTCACAGAAGTAATGACCATTAGTTGGACTAAAGCAACATGCCATGGCTCTTGAAACCTATCTGCATCTGAAACTGACTTGTGACTCCCTCTTCCCCTTCCCATATAAACATATGTCTTCTGTATGGGAAATCTCATCATGTATTTGTTTAAATCTGTTTTCCAGTGTATTACTATGTTAGTACCAAATTCATAGACACTAGAAACTGCTTGCACATTCTGAGAGTCACTGGACTCTTAGTAGTTGTGTTTTTTTCAGTCCACTTCATTACCTGCATGTACATGGCCCTGAAAACAGACAATTCTTCAGAATAAAATAGTAGAGCCTTATACCTTATTGACTACATAGGAGACAAATGTCTGGGCCATCAACAATTTAATAAATGCACCAAGGCTTAAAGGATCAATATCTTTTTTTTCTTTCAATGACCAAATTCATTCAGAGTTTATCACCTGACTTAAGTAACATTTATGTTTTTTCTGCTTGCCAACTCTTGTAAATGCTGAAATAGTTCAAATCCAAGTATAGATTCAAAGCTACAACATTTAACCAAATTATATAATAATATTAATTGAATTGTGGAAATAACTCCTTTTAGAGGAGTGAGTAACCTTTCTGGAAGGAAACACTCCATCAAAGCAGGATATGTTACATCTGACTACTTATAGAGGCTTTCTCAAGGTTAATGGCAGTGCAAGATACTCTCAAAAATCAGGTGCTAGAACAGAAGAAAAAGACTAAATTACTGGAAGGCATACCCAACTCTGATGCATACAGGGATAAAGCCATAACTACAACACAGGCAACTTGAGTTCAGCTAGTGGCACATGTGCCTATAAAAGCTGACCAGGGAGGATAGAAGTGACTTGCAGCTGCAGGCTCACCTATCCTATAGGTATAGAGGTGGCTCAGACTTGCACCACACAGGTGACAGCTAGCAAGAGTGCTAGGAGTTTGCCCAAAGGAGTTCCAAATCTGTTGAGTCTGTGCTAACAAAGCACACTTGCACTAAGTAGCTGATGAGAAGTTAGCATGTGGAGGCACACTTACCCTCAGAATGTAGGGATCCCAGGCTGGAAGGAGCCACTGAGGAGGAGGGGGTTGCTCCCAGGGGATCCATTCCCTACCACCCAACTTTTGTCAGAGAATGGAGGGCTTATGGGGACTCCTGGACAGGAATGAATAGCCTTGGGGCTCTTGTTCTAGCCTAGGAATATCTGACTCCCAATGTCTTGGAATGAATGAGCCAAATGAGCGAAGTTAGAGGAGTCATCAGAGAAGGTCCAGGCAAGAAGGAAGAAAAAAAAAGTGGAGATGGGTGATAATGAGGATGAAAAATGAAAGAGAAGGGTTGATACTAATATCATTTTCAGATAATTAGTTGATTCTTCAGGATTGTCAGTTGTTTTTGAGAAGGATTAAGCATGTGGTGGATAGGTGCATAACTGAGGAGGATTTCATTTTTATTCCAAAACTGGAGCAGGACAGATTATACAACATAGTGGAATTTCATTGGATACATTGAAAAGAATTAATAGAAGCATTGAGGAGGCTACATTTAATAGATATTTGTAAAGGAATGAAGGGGAGGAAGCAGCATTGAATGTGATATCAGACCACACAATGCTGGTAATAAGTTGGTGAAAAAGCAGACAAGAGACAAGAAGCAAGAGGTTAGAGCTGGAGTCATAGAAACTGGAGAGGAGCAAAGAGAGTAAATAGTTCAAGGAGGATGTGTCTAAGTAGACGTGATGAAAATGAAAAGGAGACTGGGGAAGAGAACGGCAGGATGGGATTAAAAAAATGTAGGGGAGTAGAACAGTTAAATATGTAGGGAAGAGAAAAAGAAGGAAGCTAGTTAAGATTAACAAGATGGGGATGGAATAAAAGAAAATGGAGTGAAAATGGCCACATGTGAGAAACTGAAAGAAGAAAGTGAAGAGGTTGAAAGTAGACATAATATGAAAGATATGGAAGCATAACTAAGTGATGCAGAAATAGACAGGAGGGTGAAATGGTGTACAAAAGGAGAAATCAATACTTGAACGTTGGTATGGAGAGTAAAGGCACAGAAACCAAACACACAGATACGTGGTATTAGAAATGTGGAAGGTATACATATCTCATGTAATTGGGATATTCTGGAAGTATTCAGAAATTTTTACAAATGATGATTCAGAGAGATTTAAGTAAAAGGAAGGAAGGTGTTTTAGAAACTGGAATTGGGAATATTGATCAGGGAAGAGAGTAAGGAGTTGCATGAGAGGATAGGGATAGAGGAGTTGGTGGGGGCCATCAAGCATCAAAAGAGGGAAAACAGGACCAGATTTTCATCTCGCTGAATTTTATAAGTATAAAGGTAGAGAAATATGAAGGGTTATGGCAGATATTCTAAATGCTATGTTGGAAAGGAAAGTGCTCTTAGTTTTTTGAGGCTATGATGATAGTATTACTTAATGGAAGAACAGGCAATTCTGCACCCATTTCTTTGTGCAGTGTGAATGCTACAATATTTGCCAGGATTTTAAGGACCAAATTAGAGAAGATATTATCAAGAATAATTGGGGGTCAACAATTGGGCTTTGTCTAAGATCTTCTAATGCTCATTGAAGTCTGATATTGAATATTTATTTATTTATTTATTTATTTTACATTTGTTGACCGGGCTAGTCTAACTGGATATATGTCCATTTTTAGTAGAGGCCCGGAGAGAAAAGCTCCAATACTCTTCAGTGAATACTCTTCAGTGAGCACAAAAGGTGGATGGTGGGCAGGCAAGAATTGTATTGATGAATATATAAAAAGTGGTTGATACTGTTTATTGGGAATTTATGATTAAGACAGTGGTAGAATTGAGGAAACTACAGGATGTAAAAGCTTTAAATGATTCTTAAAAATGTGAAAGGTCAACAGAGAACTATTAAAAGTTTTTCTATCATGAATGCTAAGTTACCATGTAACATATGTTGTGTCTGACAAGTGAACTGTAACCAAAGTTGTAATATGTTGTTTGTTTTTGTTTTTTTATGTGGAGCTTTTCTCCCCGGGCCTCTACTGAAAATGGACATATATCCAGTTAGACTTGCCCGGTCAACAAATGTAAAATAAAATAAAATAAAATAAATAAATGAGACTGGGGAAAATTACAAAGCAAGCCTGCCCACTGTGTCTCTGTTTGTAATCATGATAGAAAAGTAGTACAGCAGATAAATCCTTTCCTACAAGAGAAAGGATTACAGAAAAGCAGCATAAATCAATTTGTTAGCAAAGATAATGGACGAGACATTGTGAGGGGCCTTCATGTTCTTCAAAATGTTTGGTGTGGAACTGGGCTTAAGATTCCACCCAAAGAAATTGGTGCTAATAAGAACTGGTATATGGATGCAGAAGGGTCTAGGGTTGCCAGTATTAAAAGGGAGAGAAGTACTTGGAACTCAATGTGTCTTAAACAGTGAAAATATAGTATAGAGTAATAAGTCAGAAGTGAAAGAATGAGTAAGAAGAATGATTCTACCTGCATAATGTACTTCCCAAGGATGTACAGTGATGCTCACAAAATAAATGGTTGATGCAAATTCAAAAGGCATGTGACAGGATTGGGAAGACAGCTGTTGCACCCACAAGATAAGCGGTTGATGTAAATTCAAAAGGTGTGTGACAGGATTGTGATTATGGATGTTGTGCCCACGAGGTAAGTGTTTGATGTAAACTCAAAAGTTATGTGACAGGATTGTGAGGATGGCTGGGAGAGGGAGGCTGAGTAGGAAGAGAATCTGGATGATTACAGATCTATGAGCATGGAGGATGCCTAAATTCAGAGAAACTAAATTCAGAAGACATGTATTTGCTAGTAATACAGCTCAACAGATACAAGATATGTAAAGCACTGTCTCACGGAATCCCTGTCAAATGTGATAAAGACAGAGATGGGTATGAACAGGGAAGTGAATAAATGGATATCAGAGACAGTAAAATTGGGAAGAAGGGAGCAATGTGAGTTACTGGAGCTACAGGATGGAGATTTTGTCAGCTATAGATGGGTAGAAACTGAAAGATTTGCAAAACAAAGGGATAACTTATGTGAGGGATTTGATAAGCAACATGAGGGAGGGTAGTTTGAAGAATTTTTAGGATGTACAAAGAAGGGGGACTGGCTTGTGCAGAGGGCTTGTAAGTATTATAATTGAGAAATGTGGGGAACAGAAGAAAGGTATAGATGTAGATGAAACATACTGGAAAATATTAGGGTTCAACCATACACCCTAACAATGGGCGATTTCAATTACCCCACCATTAACTGGGAAAACTACTCATGTACCAACTCTTTCGCTCAACGCTTTCTGGAATTCATAAATTCCAATGCCCTGGATCAACTTAACCACACCCCCACCAGGGACAACAATATCCTAGACCTAGTCATTACCAACATGAGTGACCGGTGTTCCACTCCTGAAGTCAACTCCTCATTGGTCAGATCCGACCATAAGCTAATCACCCTAGATATGTGCATCCCGCCCCCACCCACCATTAAGGAAACCACAGTAAAAAATTTCTCCAAAGCCAACTTCATGCTTCTTAAGACAGAAGTGGCAAACTTCATGACATCCATTCAGATGGACAATACAGTTACGACTGCTGAATCCTACACAAATGCACTCTATAAGCACTTACACGAGTGCATGGACCGTGCTATCCCAAACAGAACCAAGACGCTATCTTCCAAAAAAACGAAGCCAATCTGGTGGTCCCGTGCCATAAACAAACTCTACAATAGAAGGAAGAAACTGTTGCAAAAGACAGTAAAATCCTATGAGTGGAGGAGCTCCTGGTCAGCCTCAGTAAGAAGCTGAGATCCCCTATAAGATCCTCCAAAGCTAGCTACGAAAACAAAATTGCCACTGATTCTAAGGGCAACCACAAAGCATTCTATAGCTATGTCAAGAATCTCAATGGCAACACCCAGATCTGCTCTGAATTACAGCACAACTGCAGGAAAATTACAGAACCAACTGATATTGCCAACATCCTGGCAGAAAGGTTCAGTACTAGCTTTACCGGCTTCTTACCCCATAAAGGGCCCATATCAACACAGGAAAAATGCAGAGTCCCTGTAATCACATCTATGTAGGTAAAAGCTGCACTCTCTAAAACCAAAAACACAGCATCCATGGGACCGGACAACATCCCAGGCTGAGTTTTACATGAACTTCAGAATGAACTGGCTCCCCACTTAAGCACCATATTCAATCATAGTCTCACATCAGGCTTTGTGACCACTGAATGGCGCACAGCAACAGTTATCCCACTCCACAAAGGGGGAGCCACCACTGATCCTGGGAACTATTGCCCTATTAGCCTGAAGAGCCCGGTCTGCAAGGCCATGGAATGTATCATCATGGAACTCATAAACAAAGACATTGGTAACCTCCAAACTCTGGACCACACCTAGTTCAGGTTTGTGAAAGGCAGATCATGCCTTCTGAACCTAATCGACTTCTTTGAGGCAGTCACCAAAGAAGTAGATGAGGGTAAGGTAGTTCCCACAGCCTATCTTGACCTCGCCAAGGGTTTTGACACCATCCCCCATTCTGGCATAATAGCTAAACTCACTAAACTAGGTATAAATCCTTACGTCACAAGATGGGTTGCCAACTGACTGACTGACAGAACCCACACTGTAAAAGTTGCAGACTCCAAATCTGACTTCAAACCAGTGACAGGGTCACAGGAAATTAACTTTCTTGGGTGGCATAAGCCAGGGAACCTTGTTTGCTAGGCTTACTTAGGCCGATAGCCTAGTACCTACCTAGGAACCTATGAAATTAAATGAAAAGAAGGAAGAAGGATAAGAAATGGTTGGAGAAGCAGAAAGGTTTGGATACATGAGACAGACAAGGACATTAAGTATAAGGACAGAGAAAAGGAATTAAATTAAGGCAAAGGTAGATTAAGGTGGATAATGGATGAGTAGCTGACAGGATTTGGGAGGGTGTATTGAGACTGGAATTTAAGGGAAGTAGGGCCCATCTATTATGTTCAGATGTACATGGGTGGCACAGATCCCCATGAAGGCTGAAAGAGGAGGGCTCATGGGATGAAGCAAAGTGCAATAGATGTGGAGTTCAGAAGGCAGCTACTAAATGCATGTTGGAGATTCCATGGTGTTCCAAGTGTATGGTGTGAGATGTTAAATGTTAGGTATAGGATCTATAGAAAGAAGGTGGAGGAGAACTTCTTGTTTTTCATGGCTGATGTTAAGGTGTTTGAAAGCCACATGTACTTTCAAGGAATCGAACTGCAGTTCATAGAAGAATTAGCAAAAAGGAGATAATGAAAAAAATGTAAAAAAGAAGGGGAAGCAGAATTTTGGAAAGAGGAAATGGAAAGATCATTTAGGCAAAAAGTACTGAGAATCCTCCAAGAGGGAGATCGGAAGTAGAGCTGAAGAGAAAATGTTATAATACAGGAAGGTTAGTGTTGAAGCAGTGGGACTGTATCTGTATTAGATTAATTACAATGAGTCAGATCAGTTTAAGCGGTAAATCCAATGATGCAGTGGATGCCCTAATCTAGTACATAAAGTGAGTGGAGAACAGGGCAGGAGCAAAACAGGGGTCAGTAGGAAATATGACGGAAAGATGTGGAGAGATAAGGGGAAAAAGGGTCTATGAAGGAATGCTAAACTAAGAGAGGCAGTGAGATGAAAAGTAAGCACATTATTATTTCCTTACAGCAAAAGTAGGATGTGGAGGTGATTGTTTCACAACAGGGGCACATTGATATAACATCAGCACTGCATGTTAATTGCTTGGAAAAAATATTTTGTTATATGAAAGAGGAAATGAAAATTGAGAATGGCTATATACCAAAAAATTGTGAACAATGACTTTTTTTTTTTACATTGCTAATTATGGTGCCAAGATTTTGCTCTTTCTTTGCATGGCTGGAATACTTTCATTCCTGTGTTTTATTGAAAAATAAATAAATAAAGATGGACTTGGGGGTGGGGGGAGAGAATCAACACTCCTGAAAGTTTAAATTATCCAGCTATGAAAGCCCTGATAAGTTAAAGACTTAATGTTTGTATGTATTCTGTGAGAAACATCATTAAATGGTAAAAGCAAAAAATACCAAGTCAGTCCTCTGAAGAAAGTGACCAAGTCTTATACAGTAATAAGTTAAGTTGTACTCTTCAAAGTAACTCTGTTAAATAAATGCTAATGCTTTTGTGTCATCTAAGTAGATGAACCCACATCTTGAGACCGTATTTGCTTATTTCATTAAATTACAAAAGTAATGGAGACTTTGAGCCATTACATGTTAAAATACATGTATACAGACATACATTTATACATGCACATATGCATATTATATACACATATGCACACACAAATCCATGGCTGCAGTTTGTAAGAGTTAATGCTCATAAAAGTGAACACACTTAACAGTCTTGTTTTCAGTTTTTCTGCTGCTTATCATGTGACATCTGGGTACAGCAGGGTCTGGCAATTTGCCTGTACCTCACTGTTGTGCGATCTTGGAGTTGATATATATAATCTGCAAGGAGGCAAATCAACTAAGGCAACACAAAACCTTTTACACCTTACCAAACTCTGACAACCTTAAACCAAACAAACCACAATTCTCCTTAGCTATCTGTGGAAAATCTTTCCCTAGACTACTCCTTCCTCCAGGATCTGTCTTGCTAGTAAACTAACTGTCTAACTAATAGTACGAATTTTCAAAAAAGAGAGAACACTTTAATACCATTTACATTTACAAAATTGGTTTAGATGAATTAGCTTTAGATATCCTGGGTAACATATTCACACTGCCTGTTTGGTATTATTATAGCATAGTTCACCTCTCATTTGTAATGATTTACATTCTTGAACAGACAATCTACTTTTGAAACATTCACTACAGATTTTACTTTGTAAAGATGTCTTATATGTAACCTCTTATCTTATACAATTTTGATATGTATATGTTTTTATACTGTTTACCTTTTATTGTAATGTATTTGCCAACTGACCTGAGTAGTGGTTGAAAATGGGCCTGTCCCAACCCTCTCCTCTCACCCAGTTAACAAACAAACAAATAAATAACCACACACGTAAATGCACAGTGACCAGGGGTCAGGACTGAACCCAACAGCTGTGAGGTAGGATCCTTCCACTGAGTCACCACCCTTCCCCTTACTAATCATTAGGTAAATGTGCAGTGCTTAAAATATTAGGCAAAACATCTGAAAATATTAAATATGTTAATATTTAATCAATTCTAACATTAATGGAAATAAAATAAACCACTGTGTGCATAAGTCTGTGGTAGCATAACACTCTTGTTAGTATGTTAATAAGCATTTAAATTATCCTTCCAAAATAAATTCTGTGTTGTTTAAACAGTGCTGTATGAAACCGCTGAATGTTTAATTTTGCTGTTCACTCAGAACTTGAATAATTATTATAATTTCAGAAATCTGACTATGGCACAGTGGTATTTGGAATGATGTCAGATGTCATCAAAGCAGTTATCCTTACCAGATAAACATGAGTATGTTATCTATACATGACATGCTGATCATGTGACCTTTACTAAAAACATGTATCTCAGAAACATTGTGTAATTAAAACTGTTTATATTTATGTTTTCAGTTCATCACCTCTGGTGCCTTCTAAATATGGGTCACATATAATTTTCTAGAAAATTATATGCTTCTTCCACTGATGTTAAAAGTAAGTAAGTTCCCTTTCTACATTTTAACTGTCCTAAGCATTTATGTTTAAAGAAAACCACAGAAAATTGACTTAATAACTTGACCTGTAGTATTTCACTAAAAATCTGAATTCTTTTTTCAGTGTTACTAAAAAAATAAAAGTGGCATGTCTGTATGTTGCAAATGCTTTAGCTCCAATGTATGTTAAAACAATTAAAAAAATAAGTTTCCGGCTTCTACAAATACAGCTCAAAGAGAGTCACCAAGTAGTACAGAAAATGAGGCCATCAGGCCCTAATTTCTCCTATACAGTAAGCTCGGCTCTGTTAACACTAAGATGCCAAGAGTTAGTGAGAAGTGAGGGTTAGAACATAAAATGAATGGCTGGCTAATGGTCATTCCTGCTCTCCAGATTATGTGAAGTCAGCATCTGCCTCTGAGTGAATGTTCCATGAAAGTGATGTCAGTGGGGTTCTTTAAGAAAGATGAATGTGGGAGGAGAAAAGTTACTAGCTGCAATGCATCTGTGTGCCTCCATGTTTATGCTAGAATTAGGGGAAGAATGAGAGACAGCAGGCAAAAGAAATAGGCACATAAAATGAATATAATACCCATAGATCATGTTTCCTTTTTAGCTTATCACCAAAGTTACAGCAGGCAGCAATGCAGTGTGTAGTGTACAGTGGAGCCCACTAATAGCCCCCCTCCCCAACCAGCACAAGCAGATACTGGACTTCAATAACACCCCTCCAACAGCACAAACAAACAATGCGCTCCAGTAACACCCCCATTCAACAGCACAAACAGACACTTTACTCCGGTAACACCACCCAACAGCAAAAATGGACACTGGACTTTAATAACATCCCCAACAGCAAAATAGACAGTGCACTTCAGTAACATCCCCCCTCCCACCAACGCAAAGAGACACTGGACTTCAGTAACACCCCATCAAACAGTACAAACAGACAAGAGTAGTCAAGTAACAGCCCCATCCAACTACACAAACAGACAATGCACTGCAGTAACATCTCCCACAGCACAAACAGACAAAGGACTTCAACAAAACTCCCCCCAACAGCAGAAACAGACACTAGATTCCAGTAACACCTCCAACAGCACAGACACTGGATTGCACTAATACCGCCAGAGGCAGAAACAGACATTGAACATCAGTAATAAACTCCACCAACAGCCCAGACACTGAACTCTAGTTGGGAGGTGAACTATATGGTTGCTTTTACTGCAAATGCAGTACTTGATGCTTTTAATATTTGTAGAATGTGTCAGAAGCCTGCAGAAGAAAGTCCCTTCTAACATGGGTTCGTAAAACATTAACACAATGTAGAAAAATAAATCTTCCTTTTTTTCTGGTAATAATAATAAAGCAGACAGTTTTAAAGCCTGTTTCAGTTTGTGTTGGAAAATGGGAAGTGAAACTATAACTTTGCAACATGTTTTGAAGGGAAGCTGTTTAACTTTGCTGAACTGGAGTTCTACCTTTGAGTCATTTCTTGAAGTGCAGTAACTTGCTTCACTGTACAATGCTCATTTCAAAGTTCAGAATAAAAAAGTTAGTAGCTAAGCAACAGCCACGGTTTGATTAAAAAAAAAAAAACAATAAACAGTAAATAAGCAGAATACTTTTTTAACCTTTGTTACTTGATTTATTTGGTAGATGGTGAACAGTAAGATAAAAGTTCCAGAGCACAATTTGGAGAACTGAGGTTAAAAATATAATTTGACATTTCTGAATTACATCATAAAAAAATTACAGACACGTGACAAACATTCTTATCTTTGGCCACAAGTCCATTTGTTTACTTAGGCCTGCAACATCAGTTTAACTGGTTTCTTTTGTCATTAGTGGCAGACACAACTTCACTTGGCATACCAGAAGCATCTCTTCTTTCTTTGCAGAATACTGGTAGCCCAATCAAATGCACAAGTGAGATTTGTGCACCAGATTACAGGAATATTTACATTGTTTTTCATTTGCTGCCCTATCACATAACTTTAAGTTTACTCACTTGGAAGTTGTTAATGCACAGCTTCGTCTCTACATTCTGCATAGGATTCTCAGTTCCTTCATAAAATGAAGACAGATGTGACAAATATTCTGAAATCCCCTGGTCTGATTTTACTGCCTTTCCCACAATATAGTCAGTTCACATAAGGAAGAAACCAAAAAAAAGTGATTGTATACAAGCAATTACCACATAATAATAATATGACCAGATTCTTATTATGAATCGCATACGTGGAGACGCTGACATAAAAGACTCATGGTCTATGCAGCCCATCTAATTCTTGCAGCTTGTCCCTCTACAGCTGTACCCCCCCAACAGCATTCTCCAGTCTATATGTTGCAAGGACACAAAAACTTGCCTGTTGATCTACATTCCATAATTCTTCAGATGGCTGAAGGTAAGGACTAGCTGTAGTCACCGTATTAGCAAAAAATACGAGCAAATTAAGTCTGCATGACAAAGGCAAACACAAGGTCACATATGTTCAAACAGTGGTAAGCCTAGCATTTTGAATAAGCTGAAGTCCCATCTACTTGCTGCCTTGCCGTGGGATACACAGCCGATGTAATTCTGAGGAAGATGTGATAGTTTGGGGTCTAGAGCACACATTTCTAGGCAACTTATATTTGCCTCATCTGCAGTGTTCTGTAGTCTCCTTAGAGTTTAAAATGAACTTTCTACATGTTTTGTCTGAATTTGTAGAAATACTGGGAATGATTTGTCTGTTTCATGTTTATACCCTTGGAGGAAAATGCCCTAAATACTTCCCAGTTGAGAAAGTAACTTCTGATAATGGCTGCCTGCCATTACTGAAAGATGACCTTTATGACATAGGGACATACCTCTGAACCTCTCAGTACAAGAAACCTGGACAAAGCTTGACAAAATGGGGGGAGGGGGATAAATGACCTAAAACAGGGACAGATTTTAAATATTACTCTAATAAACTTAGAAAATTGCTAGTGTAATTGTGTTAACATACATTTTTGGAAGGATTTGAAGTCTGAAACTCAAATGTATGTCATTATTTAGTAACTTCAATCCTCAGATCATTTCAGTGATTTGCCAGAAAACCACAAATTTTATGAGGAATAGACTAAAAATGTGAGGCAAAAATCTGGACATTCTACAAATATCTGGGCAGTTGAGAGGTATGCATAGAGATAATGCCTCTTAATTTAATGTTTCTTTTATTTTAGAAACCATTCTGTAAAGTATATGGATTTTAGCAGACCATGTTGTAGCAGCAAGGTTCAAAGTCTAATTGATGATCTGTGATACAATAGGGAGAACCACTGAACTTTGGGAAATATTTGTTTGAGGAAATCATCTAGTTTATGACTGCAGGATCCTTACTAGGACTACAGAATAATTGGAAATAAATAGAAATTAACGCCATCTTAAATACCTCTGCTTGTAACAAGGGATTTGCCCCTTTGGGTCCTCAGTCCATGTGCCAGGATCAATATTTACAAATGTATACACTCTTCCCATCAGATATTTGCTTTATTTACACTGTGAGCCACACTGGTTACTATTTGCTGCATGGGCTCTCTTCTGTTGTACCACAACGCCCCTGTGAAGATTGGACAAAAACAGACGAAGGCTGCCATCCTAGTCAAATAGAATTTGCTATCCAATTCTGGCATTTGTAAATAAATGTAAAATACAGGCATGTTTTCTTGATAATAAATGTAAAATACAGGCATGTTTCTTGAGTGTAAAGAAAACACTGTAAAATGTGAACTTCAAGATTGTTGCAACATTGCCATCTGTTGTAAGGAAAACCAAGCCAAGTATTTCAAATGTGTCTTTTTAAGTTGAAAAGGTCTTATGAATCTCTTTCATGTTAGAATCCGGCTCCAAGGCAGCTGGATGAAGATTAGATTTTAAATATTACTCTAATAAACTTAGAAAATTGCTAGTGTAATTGTGTTAACATACATTTTTGGAAGGATTTGAAGTCTGAAACTCAAATGTATGTCATTATTTAGTAACTTCAATCCTCAGATCATTTCAGTGATTTGCCAGAAAACCACAAATTTTATGAGGAATAGACTAAAAATGTGAGGCAAAAATCTGGACATTCTACAAATATCTGGGCAGTTGAGAGGTATGCATAGAGATAATGCCTCTTAATTTAATGTTTCTTTTATTTTAGAAACCATTCTGTAAAGTATATGGATTTTAGCAGACCATGTTGTAGCAGCAAGGTTCAAAGTCTAATTGATGATCTGTGATACAATAGGGAGAACCACTGAACTTTGGGAAATATTTGTTTGAGGAAATCATCTAGTTTATGACTGCAGGATCCTTACTAGGACTACAGAATAATTGGAAATAAATAGAAATTAGCATGCATCTTAAATACCTCTGCTTGTAACAAGGGATTTGCCCCTTTGGGTCCTCAGTCCATGTGCCAGGATCAATATTTACAAATGTATACACTCTTCCCATCAGATATTTGCTTTATTTACACTGTGAGCCACACTGGTTACTATTTGCTGCATGGGCTCTCTTCTGTTGTACCACAACGCCCCTGTGAAGATTGGACAAAAACAGACGAAGGCTGCCATCCTAGTCAAATAGAATTTGCTATCCAATTCTGGCATTTGTAAATAAATGTAAAATACAGGCATGTTTTCTTGATAATAAATGTAAAATACAGGCATGTTTCTTGAGTGTAAAGAAAACACTGTAAAATGTGAACTTCAAGATTGTTGCAACATTGCCATCTGTTGTAAGGAAAACCAAGCCAAGTATTTCAAATGTGTCTTTTTAAGTTGAAAAGGTCTTATGAATCTCTTTCATGTTAGAATCCGGCTCCAAGGCAGCTGGATGAAGATTTCATGCCTATTGTTTTAAGGCTAAAGTTTATGACCAGAATTTAGATGTGGAATGTGTTTTAGTGCTCTGGTTTCTTTTAGAATATACATATGAAATGTCTTCTATTGTAAGTTTCTGTGCAGGTGTTAGATTGCTAAATAATGCAGTTTGTTTGCCTGGGAAAACCTGTGTCAAAATGACGTAATTTGGGGAGGGACCCAGTAAACATGTTTGTTAGTAATGGTTAAATACTATTTCTCACAAGAGACCTGAAAGCATTTTGATCTTGATATCCAACTTAACAGCACTCTGCTTATGCTCACATGTAAGTTTTTAGCACTGTGATTTCTTGCAGGAATAGTTAAAGCTAGTAAAGATTAATTAAGCATTTTTCTTTGAAATCAGACTTGTCCTACTGTATTATTTTAAGTTTCTGTGTGATCTCTGAACTCATAGATATATCTGTGGTGTAGTAGTTTTGTCTTGTGTTTTAATTATTTATTATTAAATATTTTTTAAATCTTCTACCTGTGGCTGGTTTGTGTAGAGATAAGCTCTAGAGTACTCTGCATATTTATATAGAGTTTATTGTAATAGGCTACTCTGATAAGCTTTAGACTGTATAGTCACATTACCACTGGATATCAATATTGCACAGTAATAATTGGACACCCTTTTAAGGGCCTTTTAGTAGCTGATATTATTAACTGGGGGGGTGGCAGTAATTACTACCATATAGTCTGGATAAAGGGGCACATTTGGAGAATCTGTGTCAACCTTTCCCAGGAGTGTCTGTGAAGTTGTATAAATACTTATCTCAAAGTGTGTGTGTGTTGGGTCAGCTACTTAGCAATGGCACAAAGACTGGTTGGACAGAGAGGGTACTGGAGGTTTTAGCTTGTCCAGTTAGGCTGAGACCTGGACCCTGTAGCTGTGCCAGTGGGGAGTCTTATTGGGGACCTGGTGAGCAAGGGAGCAACCAGCCCCAGAATGACTGTGATCTCTGTGTGCACTTAAGGGAAATTGCACTTTACTGTGTGTATTAGTTATCCTTTCCTCTTCTAAGAGAAGGCCTCCCTGGTGTTGGTGGTGAGGATTGAGGCTCCTTGATTGCTGGGCCAGGGCACGGTCGTCACAAGTGTTTGGCAGTGGTGGGATCTACTTCACATACTAATTGGCTTGTAGTGGTGTGGGTAGAGAGAATTCCTGTAGCTTATGTTGATCTCTAAAAGTGTTTTGTACTCTAAAACAGCCATGCAGTGTATACTCTGAGTTCAGATTACAATTGTTTTATTTCTTTTGTTAGCTTAGTGTTAGTTAGGGTGAACAGGAAGCATATCAGCACAAGAGTATGGAAAGCTGACAAGGAGCCAGCTGGTGGAGATGTGCCAGACTAGGGGACTGGTGCATGGAAACCTGACTAAAGCAGACCTAATTGCAACCTTGGTTAGAGCTGCATCAGAAAACAGCAGCATGGAGGACAATCAGACTGATAGTGGAGTTACAATATCCTCGGAGAATGGACAGCTCAACTCTTCTGCAGAAGACTTAAAAATCCAGCTGGAGCTGAAGAGACTTGAGTTGGAGGCCAGGCGTATGGAACTAGAAGCAGTCAAGACAATGAAGAGCCTAGAAGCTGAAGAACAGGAATAGCAGAGAAAGCATGACAGGGAAATGCTGACTCTTTGCCAGAGTCATGGAGGTAACGGGGAAGGGAGTAACTGGACCCCAGAAGCACAGAAAGTCAGTAAATTTCTTCCACAGTTTAAAGAGGGGGATAATTTTGATAGCTTCATTCATATGTTTGAGCAGGTATGTAAACAGTATGAAGCTGACCAAAGGCTCTGGGTACAGTTCCTGACCACCTTACTCCATGATAAAGCTGTAACTTCTTTAGCAAAAATGCATGACACTGACTGTTTTGGTTATACTGCTGTAAAAAGACATTTGTTAGAATGTTTTAAGCTAACACCTGAAATGTATAGAAAAAAGTTTTGTTAGCATAGACGCAAGGCAGATGAAAATGTATGTGAATATGTTGTTGAACTGAGCACTTATTTTCATAGCTGGGTGAGTGGATGTCAGGACACCACTTTTGAAGGGCTGGTAGACCTTTTGGTAAGGGAACAAGCCCTTAGCACTTTGCCTGAGGACATGAGGATCTGGTTAGCTGATAAACACTGTGCTACTTCAGAGGAGTTGGGGAAGAAGGGAGACCTATACCTAGCAAGCAGGGCAGCCCTGCACAGGAAAGGGACCCCCAGTACTGCTTATGGGACTAAAGAAACCATGGTGGGCAGCACAGACTACCCCAACAGAATCTGCCAGTAGGAGGGGAAGCCACTAGTCCAGGTACACATCCAAGAGCTAGGGTTAAATGTTTTGAATGCAACCAGTGGGGCCATGTGGCATACACATGTCCATGGAGGCAAGGAGGGGGAACCAAAGGTGAAAGAGCCAGTAAGTGGGAAAGACAAAATGCCAATAGTAGGTTGTCTTGAGACAACCGGGGTCTGGAATACCATCCTGCAGATGTCCTGAGAGGGAAGGATTTGGATGAGGCAGTACTATGCACTAATGCAGTTACATGCAGTAAGACTAAGAGACAAGCATGTGGGTCTGGTAGCCTGGGGGAGACCCAGACAGAATGCATACTTGCAGCCAGGACTGCTGAGGTGGTTACTTCAGGGAGTGAGCTACGCTGTAGCAGTGAGACTGAATGTGAGCCACAGCTGCTTGTGGGTACTGATGTTCCCTTGGACAGGGTAACTGCAAAGGTAGAGGTGAGTAGTAGTACCCAGACTGGCAGTGAGGCACCACTGTCAGAGGATGCCAGACTTCCTGTGGAAGGGGAGCTGGGAAGGGTTACAAGGAGGGAGTTGAGACAGGCTCAGCTCTCAGACCCTACATTTCAAGGCCTGAGGCAGGTAGCTAGGGAGGCACCTGATTCTCAAGGGAAGGGGGAATCTGTATACTGGAACAAAGGGTTACTGTACAGAGAGTGGACCCCTGAGGGAGGGCTAGAAGGTGAGAGAGTACAGCAGTTGGTAGTGCCTACAGCTTACCATCTGGCACTTCTAGCCATAGCCCATGATATTCCCTTTGCAGGTCATATGGGCATAAAACGTACAAAGAGGTGTATTATGCAAAACTTCTATTGGCCTGGAATTTCCAGAGATGTAACAGGGTACTGCAGGACCTGTGAGCAGTGCCAAAAGGTAGGCAAGGCAGGAGACAAGGTGAGAGCTCCTTTAATGCATTTGTCTGTGCTTGAGGAGTCATTTCGGAGGGTAGCTATGGATATTGTGGGTCCTCTGAGTACCCCAAGTTCCACAGGGAAAAGGTATATCCTAATGATTGTAGATTATGCTACACGATACCCTGAGGCAGTGGCTTTGTCCTCCATTGAGGCAGAGAAGGTGACAAATGCTTTGCTAAAGATTTTCAGCAGGGTAGGTTTCCCAAAGTAAATACTGTCTGACAGATGTGCCAATTTTATGTCAGACCTGCTGGCTTGTCTGTGGAAGTCCTGTGGGGTGAAGCACATGAAGACCACCCCCTACCACCCCCAGACTAATGGTCTTGTTGAGAGGTTAAACTCTACAATCAAGTCCATGCTATGGGCAGTTGCAGATCAGTTTAAGAGGGAGTGGGACAAATATTTGCCCCATCTGTTGTTTGCTTACAGAGAGGTTCCCCAGGAATCCACAGGTTTTTCACCCTTTGAATTGCTGTATGGGCATAGGGTGATGGGACCTCTAGATTTAATTCGAGATGAGTGGGAAGGTGAGTGTGAGTCTCACAAGGAGTCTGTTGTGGCATATGTCTTGAACCTCAGGACAAGGCTCAGGGAACTCATGGGCCTGGCCCAGGAGAACCTGGCAGAAGCCCAACAACAGAAAAAGGTGTGGTATGACAGAAATGCTTGAGCTAGAGAGTATGCTGTAGGGCAGCAGGTGATGGTTCTCATTCCTTTCAGACACAACAAGTTGCAAGCAGCTTGGATGGGACCCTAAAAGGTGGTAAGAAAGGTAAGTGATGTTAACTACATGGTGGAAGTGCTAGGCAGATGGCAGGGGCACAAATTGTACCATGTTAACATGATGAAATCTTACCATGATAGGGAGGCCGTTATACTGAGCATTTGCAGTGGATTTCAGGAGGAATCAGTGAGGCTCTGGCTGACACCTCGGTGGAAGGGGTAGCAATGTCCCAGCAGCTATCTCCTACCCAGGTTCAAGAAATTTGACCAGTGTTGCAGGAGTTTGGGGGCATGTTCACTGGGAAAGCAGGGAGCACCCACCTGGTGCAGCACCTGGTAGATACAGGACCCCAAAGGCCTATCAGGCAGGCTCCTTATAGGGTTCCTGAGAGAGTCAGACTCTGAGGGAGGAGGTACAGGAGATGTTGGAACTAGGTGTGATTCAAGAGTCCAACCGTCCCTGGGCCTCACCAGTGGTGTTGGTGCCAAAGAAGGATGGCAGCAACATATTCTGTGTGGTTTACAGGAAATTAAATAGTCACAAAGAAGCAGATGCTTACCCAATGCCTAGGACAGATGAGGCCCTAGAGCAGCTGGGTGGGGCTAAGTATCTTACAACCATTACCAAGGGTAACTGGCAGGTGCCCTTGACTCCCAGTGCTAGAGTGAAGTGAGCCTTTGTGACTCCTTTTGGCTTGTATGAGTTCACAAAGATGCCCTTTGGGATGAAGAATGCCCCAGTGACTTTCCAGAGGCTGGTGGATCATATCTTAGCAGGAGCAGGGGGGGTTGCTCTTGCTTACATGTATGATATTGCTATTTATACCCATTCCTGGCAAGACCACCTTCAGCATGTCAGGGAGGTGCTGGGCAGACTACAGAGGGCAGGGTTGACCATTAAGCTGAGCAAATGTCAGATGGGTATGGCAGAGGTCTCCTACCTAGGACATAGAGTGGGGAGTGGTAAGATAAGGCCAGAACCTCCCAAGGTGGAAGCTATTCAGGCATGGCATGCACCTGTTACCAAAAAGCAGGTGAGGGCATTCTTAGGGACAGCAGGGTACTACAGAAAGTTTGTTCCTAATTATAGTATTATAGCTGCTCCCCTCACAGACCTGACAAGGAAGAATAGGCCAGATAAGGTAGTGTGGGCCCCAGCATGTGAGCAGGCATTTCAGAAGCTTAAGGAAGCTTTTGGATGACCCTCTGTGTTAGCCAGTCCAGATTATCGCAAAGAATTTGTTGTGCAGGTGGATGCTTCAGACTATGGGGTGGGGTCTGTACTTAGCCAGATTTCTTCAGAGGGAGAAGCACCCAGTGGTTTACCTCAGCCGTAGGCTCCAACCCAGGGAGGAATGCTATACAGTGGTAGAAAAGGAATGTCTAGCCATAGTGTGGGCACTGCAAAAACTTCAACCTTATCTGTATGGAAGAAACTTCACTGTGATGACAGATCACAACCCTGTAACATGGTTAAACAAAGCCAGTCAGCATAATGCCAAGTTGCTAAGATGGAGTCTGGGGTTGCAAGCATATGATATGTCAGTGCAGCACTGCAGTGGGAGTAGCAATGCCAATGCAGATGGGCTGTCAAGCCAGGGAATGGAGTGAGGTACACCCAGATAGACCTGACACTCTCAAGTGACGTTTCTCAAGGGGCAGTTGAAAAACTTGCTTGAGTTCCCCGGGGGAGGAAGATATGTGAAGATTGGACAAAAACAGACGGCTGCCAGCCTAGTCAAATAGAAACTGATATCTAATTCTGGCATTTGTAAATAAATGTAAAATACAGGCATGTTTTCTGGATAATAAATGTAAAATACAGGCATGTTTCTTGAGTGTAAAGAAAACACTGTAAAATGTGAACTCCAAGATTGTTGCAACATTGCCATCTGCTGTAAGGAAAACCAAGCCAAGTATTTTAAATGTGTCTTTTTAAGTTGAAAAGATCTTATGAATCTCTTTCATGTTAGAATTCGACTCCAAGGCGGCTGTATGAAGATTTCATGCCCATTGTTTTAAGGCTAAAGTGTATGACCAGAATTTAGATGTGGAATGTGTTTTAGTGTTCTGGTTTCATTTAGAATATACATGTGAAATGTCTTATATTCTTCTAAGTTTCTGTGCAAGTGTTAGATTGCTAAATAATGCCGTTTGTTTGCCTGGGAAAACCTGTGTCAAAAATGATGTAATTTGGGGAGGGACCCAGCAAACATGTTTGTTAGTAATGGTTAAATACTATTTCTCACAAGAGACCTGAAAGCATTTTGATCTTGATATCCAACTTACCAGCCTTCTGCTTATGCTCACATGTAAGTTTTTAGCACTGTGATTTCTTGTAGGAATAGTTAAAGCTAGTAAAGATTAATTAGGTATTTTTCTTTGAAATCAGACCTGTCCTACTGTATTATTTTAAGTTTCTGTGTGATCTCTGAACTCTTAGATATCTCTGTGGTGTAGTAGTTTTGTCTTGTGTTTTAATTATTTATTATTAAATATTTTTAAGACCTTTTACCTGGGGCTAGTTTGTGTAGAGATAAGCTCAAGAGTACACTGCATATTTATATAGAGTTTATCGTAATAGACCACTCTGATAAGCCTTAGACTGTATAGTCATATTACCATTGGATGTTAATATTGCACAGGAATAATTGGACTCCCTTTTAAGGGCCTTTTAGTAGCTGATATTATTAACTGGGTGGTGGCAGTAATTACTACCATATAGTCTGGGTAAAGGGGCACAGTTGAAGAATCTGTGTCAACCTTTCCTAGGAGTGTCTGTGAAGTTGTATAAATACTTATCTCAAAGTGTGTGTGTGTTGTGTCAGTTACTTGGCAGGGGCACGAAGCACTGGTTGGACAGAGAGGGTACTGGAGGTTTTAGCCTGCCCAGTTAGGCTGAGACCTGGACCCTATTGCTGTGCCAGTGGGGAGTCTTATTGGGGACCTGGTGAGCAAGGGAGCAACTGGCCCCAGACTATGATCTCTGTGTGCACTTAAGAGAAATTGTACTTTACTGTGTGTATTAGTTATCCTTTTCTCTTCTAGGAGATGACCTCCCTGGTGTTGGTGGTGAAGATTGAGGCTTCTTGATTGCTGTGCCAAGACACGGTTGTCACAGCCCCCACAGAGTCAACTACAACTTATGTTAAGGTTGCTTAGTAAGCACATCACTGAGATACCTAGTATTTTTTCTATGCCCAGTTTACTTCCTCATATGTGTTCTTTGACAAGTACTTTCTCTTTCCAATGGCATGACTTTGTACACAAAAGACTACTATCTAATTTGACAAATTCTTGTTTTCTTCGTACCAGCCTCTTTAAATGTTGAATCTCACAGCAGACTGCCTCACTTCCATGAGGTTTAGGGACATTAGTATTTTTTCCTCTATACAGATGTCCCAAATTTGTTAAAATTCAGACAAGAACTCAATTGTATGTATCTAGAGCTCACATATACAACTACTTGTATATCTTCCTGTGGTGCTACTACCCTCCAGCACAGAGTCATCTGGATAAAAATATCATCTCCCTCCCTGTGACATGGAATTCTTGTACCCAGGTTGGTTCCATTCCCATATTATTAGTAAGCTCATGCCATCCAGTTACCATCCGTGTCCTGTTAACTGTATTGTTACGGTGCTTCAAAATGCTCAAGAGTTTCAGTTCAATCATTATGCTTAAAAAAATGAAGCATCTCATTCCTCTGATCCTTTTGTCAGGTGAGAGCTTTGTTGGCTCTATTGGCGATAGATCTTGTAACAGTAAAATGGCGTCTTTTCATTCGAAGCCCTTGGATGAACTTTCTGATGCACTGCACACCCTACCCATCAAAATCTTCTGGAAGTATGAGATTCTGTACACTTTTATACTTGCATTTCAGGGATTGTTAGAGTCAAAACTGCCTATTATGATTAGGCAAGTAACATGAACGAAAACTGAATTAAGCACATAGAAATCTTATTATCTGTATGTGCTGTTTACCTTTTCTGAGAAGAGGGAGGGAGAAACCTAGTAAAGAATTAAGCACACGAATGAAGATAAATATAGGGACACAACAAAATCAGGTCAGCGAATAGAGAATCAATATGCAGTGTGTTACTGTACTGTACTGTACAACATGTTTTGGAAAAGCAAAACTGGCAGAACTGCAGCTTTAAAAGCTAAAGGTGAACTGAGTGTGGTTGGAATAATAAAGACCTGGGTAAACAGTAAGAGAGGCTTAGGCATGGTAATCCCATTAAGTAAAGTAATGGGGTGGGAAGGGGTAGCATTTCAAATA
This sequence comes from Protopterus annectens, assembly GCF_019279795.1. NCBI lineage: Eukaryota > Metazoa > Chordata > Ceratodontiformes > Protopteridae > Protopterus > Protopterus annectens. Next base: position 387,381,975 of record NC_056738.1, read on the forward strand.
AACATGTAGGAGTGGAAGAATATAGTATTATAGAAAGAGAGAAAAAAAATTAAGCTTTGGAAACAGCATTAGGATCAAATCAATGTCAGCAAGCTAGCACTAAAGACAAGGGACAGTATAGGGGAAGCTGGTGCCTTGACACCATGCATATGTCCCCTAAAATAACAAGGAGGAAGGCTAGCCTAATCAAGGAAATGGGCAATAGAAAATTTAAAAAAATGAGAAGGAACAGTAGCAATAAGGAAATACTTAAATCTGTAGGAAATAGCAGTCTTTTAAGGTGAGCCTCAAAAATGAAACAGTAGAAGTATTTCCCTGAGAAGGATTTACTCAGAAGGCAGTGGTAGGAACCAGATGATGGAGGATGTTAGAGTCTGTGTGATGCAGAGCGGGTGAGATAGAAGAAATATAGCTGCTAGCCCCACAAGAAAATGATGGCCATACCACAGTGCCACTCATGATCAAAGATGAACAAAGGAGTAAAGGAAGTTGTATGGGAAGCAGGTTATGGCATTACAAGATAAGGAGTATTAGGATAAGACACCAGAAATTGTAAAGACATTGCTGAGAGACTGAAGAAACATTATCTGTGTGTTAATGGGAGGGGGGATGAGTGATGGGAGATAATTAAAGAACCAGTGTACACAGGTATAATTAGTAGTTTATGCAGGTCAGAGAAGGTCAAATGGAAAGGAAAGCCAATGTGTCTCAGGAGGGACTAAGGACCAAGGAATAAGCCTATAGAGTGAGGAAAGGAAACAAGATGTACAAGGATATTTTCGGAGTGGCACAGGGTCCCAAGGTGGTGCAAATGAAGAAGAAAATGGCAGTGGAAAAAGAGAGATAGTGTTTCCTTAGCTATATGGAGAGAAAAGAAAGACCAGGGAAGCAATAAACAATCTTAGTGCATAAAGGCAAGCATGACAAGGAAGTACATGAGCAAGCTAAGATTCTGAAGGACTTGTTTAATACAGTATTCAGCAGGAGAAACGGGTGATAAATTCTGACTTGGAAAGAAGAATAAGGCTGCAATGGAGACAGCTGGCTGCATAAGAAAATGGTTAAGGAATAAGTGGAAAAGGAAATTAAGGTATTTGGGGAAGATAAAGCACAAGGATGTTATGATATACCTTCCAGTGTGCTCAAAATAGCTGACAGTATTCTAGAAGACAATCTCTAGGCACTGTTCAATATTTGTCTGAGGGAAGAGAGATCTCTGGGAGAATGACGATGAGCTATGGTCATATGTTTGGGTAGAGTTAGATCAATAAACTCACCAGGTAACTACAGACTAGTCAGTTTAACATTGCTGGTTGATACACTCGTGGAATGGAGCAGAAAAACAAGAGAAATCAGCTTTCTTAAAGAGAACAATCTCCACAGTGTAAATCAGCTTAGATTCATTGGAAAGATTTCTTGTGATATGTAACAAATAGCTTTACGACTGGGTAACAAAGGACAGGAGCAGAGACGAGCCAGCAAACATGATTTATCTGGACTTTAGCAAAGTCTTGGAGTCCATAACTTAGAGGAAGTGAATGAGAAAGCCAAAGTGGATTGGGTAAACGGTTGGAGAAATCATTGAAATGTAGGCTCAGCAGCAGTGAAGAGTGCTACAGTAAATGTCAAAGGTTCTTAAGGTAATAAGTGATGTACAGCAGACGTTGATCCTGGAACGAGATTAAGTATGTGTTTGTTTTCTGACATACCACTGGGAATAGAACAAAAGGATAGAAATCTTGACCAATGGATCAGTGTCACTGAGTATGAACCTATGAACCTATGAACCTATGAGATACACCTCTCTGCAAATTACAACAAAATGAAAGACACTATGGAGGTTGTGGGGAACATCATGAGAGACAGACAGCATGGCAGAATGGCAGAAAGATGAAAACCTATGTTCAGTACGGGTATGTGTAGGGTGATACATTTCAAGAATGACAATTCAGGAGTACAGTGCAAGGAATGGGAGAAATTATAAGCCAAAAGACAGGAAAATTACTTAATGTTAACCTCTGCAGAAATGAATTACTAAAAGCCATACATGAGTTTGGGAACAAATGCACGCATAATGCTGGGTTGCACCATGTAGGCTTTGTTTACAGACAGAATCATAATAGTCACCAGGTGCCTCAGCTCAAGTACAATATCTAGTTTTTTAGACTCATCAGTGAGAGAGATAGAGGGGTGCAGTGAAAGACCACTAGAATAGTTATTTGTTTGAAGGGGGCAACACATGATGAAAGACTCAGAATTCCCAGACTGTATTCTCTCAAAGCTAGAAGGATAAAGGAACATAATCTGGTACCATAATGTGAATATAAGGGAAGAACACTGGGCAGAAAGGACAGGGTAGGAAGGAGAGATCAGAAACTCCAGCTAAGAAGGTCCCAGTTCATCTGACCTGAGATAATTCTTCTTCTTGAAATGGAGGATAGATGGCTGGAACAAATACCACATGGGAGCCGGGGCAAAATCAGAGAAACAGTTAACAGGGTTATACTATAAGTGCTATCTATAACAGCTGGGCAGCCTCTTTAGATCTTCTTAAGTGTCCTTCTACCAGGTATACATATCTATGCATGTATTATGCTATATACGTGGCATTAAAAGCTTTTTGCAACTGCTGAGAAGATGGATTCTTATCTTTCATTATAGCCTGGTCTGACAGTTTCTAGCTGAGTGTATTTCATGCATCAAGTAAAAATGTGTCAAGTGCCATGTTGCCCATACAAAAATTCAGTGGAAGAGGCCATGTCCACTACAATGGTAAGATGAGCATGCATGAGTGCTTCAAATCTTTCCAGCTCTGTTGCAGTACAAATCGGTCTCACCTGCCTTTTTAGAGTTGGTGATACCAGTCCTTCCAGAGCATTATACTGCTGTAATGCACTCCTGCATGTTACTGAGAAAGAAGCAGAGGTTTAAGGCAATTGACTAACATTATATATTTTTTTATTTGCTTATTTTGCTTTTGCGGTGGTAAACCAGGCAAGAAGACAAATTATGTTTGCAGCCCTTTTACAGAGGTAGGTTTTCAATGTAACTAATAATTTTGTAAATTCTCCTGGGGCTAAGCAAGACTAAATAGGATGGTTGGATACTGTAAGTAGGAGATGAGTGTCTGAAACATCAGTGACAGGTAATGTGCTGATTGGATGGGCACAGACAACAAGGTGTATTACAGATTTTTTCAAGTGTGGTAACCCCTCTCCACCTTAGACATTTTAAGTTGTGCTTTAAATTTTCCATTCTTGACTGTTTTTACTGAAGGAGTGTATTGCTTCATTTGATTCACGTACGGCTCAGTAATCTATATTTTTACACTGAAAAAATTCTGAAGCAGCTCTATTGGCCTTTTTTGTTTTGTTGGCATTAGAAGTATTATCCATTAATCAAATCAATCTAGGACTAACAAACTAAGATCTAGGTGCTGAGAGCATCATGGGTAGAAATATAACTAGAAATTTGTAAGCTGTAGTCACTGGAATCCACTGACACCCCCTCAAAGGCTAGATATACTAACTAAACCAGCTGACTTGTTGCACAAATTGCTGACCTAGTAAAATCCTTGACTGAGTTGTGGTTACACAGCCACACTGCAACAAAACGCAGCATGACTGCAGGAATCTCATTATGGCAACAAGCCCTTGTATGACATCACAGTAGCCAGTCAGAGAAAGATTGATTCACATAATTGCATTTATACAGACATGCATTCTCACAGACAAATGTTTCTTTCAACACTGCACAACTCCAAGAGTGCAGATAAGAGCTCAAGACCACTTGGCGTGGTAGATTTACATTAATCTTCTAAAACTGTGAATACCAGTTATAATAGTAGTATAAGATGTTACAGACAACTAAAATTTCACTGACCGATTACACCACATGTCATCAAGAACTGCACTCAACACAATTCCACCAGTTCAGCCTGTGAGCGCAGCCCCACCACAACTTCACAGTTTCACTCACTGAAAATCAACTCCACAGCTTTACCAACTAACCACACAAAGAAGTAACAGCAATCACAGCACTATCATAAACTACCAAAACAGCTGTCCACCTCAAACTGCAGCCATGTTGCAACATTTCAGGTAAAACAGAATTTGCTTTTGAGGTCTAGATAAATGATTAAGCACTCTTGCTTAAAGAGCTTACCCCAAGCCATCAGCACAAATTAGTATAAAAACAAGATTAAAAGAAGAAAAAAACACATCCCACACTAACCAATTGCAGTAGTTGACTGGATGATGTAAGAAAAACACAAATCATACAAAATACTAAAAATACCTATTATTATTATGTATTATAGCTCTCATAAACAGGGACATAGGCAATTTCCAAGCACTTGACCCCCCCCCCCGTTCGGATTCGTCAAAGGTAGATCTTGCCTGTTGAACCTGGTTGACTTCTTTGAGACTGTCACTAAGGCCCTGGATGAGGGAAAGTCAGTACATACAGCTTACCTTGACTTGGCCAAGGCCTTTGACACAGTCCCCCACAAGGGCATCATTGAAAAGCAAACACAACTTGGAATAAATCCCTATCTAATTAGGTAGGTGGCCAATTGGCTCACCGACAGAGCCCTCGAGGTCAAACTAGGTGCCTCCACATCTTTTAGCAGACCTGTCACTAGTGGAGTTCCCCCAGGGATCTGTCCTGGGACCCCTACTGTTTGGCATCTACTTCTCAGAGGTCCAGGCAAAGACAAAAGGCTTGTGGCTGACCAAGTTTTTGGACAACTGTAAGTTGGGTGCTGTCAACGGCTCCCCAAATGATGTTACCATACTGCAACAGGGTCTCACAGCAACTAATGACTGGTGCCAAAGTCTCGGCCTCAAGTTAAACACAAAAAATGTATCATTCAGGAAAAACATGGCCCCTACTGATTACCACATCAGCGGCAACCCCCTAAGCACACAAACTGTGGTGACAGACCTGGGTACTCAAGTTGACAACATCTCATATTTGACTATCATGTAGCGGCAGTGGTCAGAAAAGCCTTTTACTTGGTTCATCTCATAAGTAAAGGGATTGCATTCAGAAGAAAGGAGGTTATTACCTCTCTATACTCCTCCCTCATTAGATCAATAATTGAGTATAACACCCCATTTGGCATGTACCGCTCCAAACATCTGCACCAACTGGAAAGGTCACAGAAATACCTCACAAAGAGAATCTATGGCCTCCAACATCTGTCCTATGCAGATTGGCTCACATCACTATCACTCTACTTCGTATATTACAGATCGCTCAGAGGTGATATGTGTCTCGCCTACAAGGCAATCTTGGTCCCTGCCCTACTAGAGATGCTTCATATCAGTAAGTCTAACTCCTTGCACATTACCAGCTCTAAAGGCCTGAATCTAATATGTGACATCAACAAAACATGCTGGACAGACAGGTTTGTCTCCCAGAGGTTGCCCCGTCTCTGAAATAGACTTCCCATACACATTAAACAGAGTACCTTGCTAACCCTCTTCAAGCGCAACCTTGATGAGTGAATGGAAACCACAAATTTGTCTCAGGGGTTCCACCTATGTCCCTCATTGACAGTGGCAACAGGTGCTGACTGTGGTTTCTTTTTGGGGATAAACTCTTGGCTAGGCTTGTAAGACCCCCGGGGCTATTAGCCTAGTAACCTCCTATGATCCTATAATCTAAAAACAAGTTATCCTGTAGCATTTAAATTAAACTATTTTGGACTTGTCTAGATTAAATTTAAATGACACTTTGATTTAAAATAGTTCACCTAACTATCTTTGATACTTAGTTTAAAAGTACCCCAAACTAAAACAGGAATTGCACTTCAAATGAAATAAGAGGAAAATATAATGCCTCTCTTTCAGGCAATGTTTCATAATGAAATGCCAAGGACCGGACGATAACAATATATTGTCAATGAAATAAAATACCATAAGTATAATCTACACAAGCAAGAGTAAATTACCCAGATTAAAACATACTTTAATAGCATTCTATACAGAAAAGGGTTGATTTTATAGATGCTTGGAAGATCAGTCTTGTATGCAGTATATGGAGCAGTTGCTGTTTCCTCACTGCACATAACAAAAAGATTGCAAGGTAGCAAAGTAATAAGCACTCCAGCAACTGTTCTCTGAACTCATCAACTACATGGTCCAAAAATGAAATGAAATAATTGCTCTTGTATACTCCTAAAATGGATGAAATACATTTGCTTCAATATGCCTGTCACAAATTCTTTGCATATCATCATGGACAAACTTACAACTTGCTAGTCATTTCACCTCTTCAGTCATAGCAAGAAAATCACATCTGCATTCTTTCACATGCATTGCAAAGTCTCAGTAACAGCACCTGCATAATTACTTGCCTGAATCAAGAAATCTCTGCATGTTGAAGTTAGAGGTACAGAAGTTAGACTAGTTTCAGAATCATCTCTACAATGACCAGACTCATACCTCTCAAATTCACAGTGCAAGAAATCTAGATAAAGACAAAAATAATGTGGGGACAAGGGCTCAAAATAAGGCTAGATTTTAAATATCACTGTTGTAAACTGAGAATGCAAAATAGAGTCCATAGAAAAGAACATGTACTTAAAATTTACTCTTCAAATATGTTAAAGCTCACAAATAAATAATGGAGTTTTACCTGGGTTCCTATTACGTTATCGAAAGATAACGTAATCGAACACTCAGAACTTCTAAATGGATGCATTTGGAAGATCGCAGTACAGTGAAGATTGGAATCTTTGCCCTTTCCTTACTGTAGTGCGATCTCGAAGATGGAATATATATTTAGCGGGGGCGCAGCCCCCCACAATAAAAGCTTCGATATGCGGCCATTTTGACGTTTTGAGCTTTCGATTACGTTATCTTTCGATAACGTAATATGAACCTGTTTTACCCTTTAGTCATGAGTCAAGAATAACACCTCAGGATGTGCAAAGTACTGGTTTATTCCATAAACAGCGCTGGGAGATTGCCTACTCAAATTTACAGATCAGTCTACAAAAACAAGGGAAAAACCCTACATATGTACCTTTTCTTATCAATTACATGCATGTAGAACTTTGACATTACACTACTTTCAACAAATCAATGTATTTAAAAATGTCCTCATCCCTCGTGATTCTCTCTTAGATCTTCACGTGAACACTTTACAGATATGCATTTTAAAACATAGACCACCTGGTCTAAAATTTATTATCTTTCAACCTTGTAACATTCAGTACCAATACACACTGCCTTACAGACATCCTTGCAACGACATCCTCTAGCCTGAGAAGGCCAGAGCATACTGTTAGTTATTCCATTTTTTACAGATATTTGGCACAATCAAGCATAACATAACATCCCTTAACTCTTTCACCACTTACTTTGCCTTCAATTATCTATCAGTACACTATCATTTGCTAATAGAGAAATTGCAGTTGTAAGGCACTTGAAATATAAGGCTACTACTTATACGAAAAATATCTCTAGCATAATTATGCATCTGCATTTCAATTTTTCTTTGACATAAACATATAAACATTTTATTTAACTCATTTGTGAAGAAACTGCAAGTTAATATATATTTAGTGAAGAATAATTATGAAACGTAATATTTTTCCATAACACATAGGAGGGTATGGCTATACATATAACAAGAAGCACTGTCCTGCATTTAATCAACATTTCAAGTTTGTGCTATAAAATGTCATTTTTGTAATATGTGTAAAAGCAAACAAATGTAATCATAGGAATATGCATACTATTGATTAGAAATATGAAATTAGTTATTTGTGGGTATTACTAGTGAGAAGATTGATATAGTGAAGTCCAAAAATGTATATGAAATATCGAAACAAGAGTTTGGGTCAACCTCTTGGAAAGGAATTCTGAAATTGAGTAAGCAAAATGTATAATTAAAACTAGCCATGTGTAGAGTATAATATTTTGTCTGAAGATACATATAAAGTCCTGGAGAGCAGAAATACTGAGAAAAGAGCTGGGTATACACTGTTAAAATATTCTAGCCAGTACATACATCTATTAGGTAGAAATGCTGGCATGAACATAAACATAAAAAAGATACATCATTCCTTTTTCACTCATAACACTTAAGTTAATTCTCCTAATATCTTGGGTAATTTGGTTTGTGAAATGTTAGAGTAAAACAAATTCACATGGTAAAACCAAACAGTGCATGTGTACAGAACTGATCACTCATAGAGACATCTCAGGTATTGTGCAGAACCACAGCAGTGACTTCTTGCATGACTGTGTTAACATGTTTACAGGCTTATTGATAGAAAAAAAAATCCAAATGTCTTGATGCTTTGCCAGCAATTCTTGCTGTTAGGAAGTACCCGTACCTCTCAACAACAGAGCTGATCAGGAATGAAAGTAAAGAGCTTAGGTGTCATCAAGCCATTAAAGTTAGCAGTTGTGATAAAAGACACTATTTTCAACTGTAGTGATATGAATAATGTGATCACAAGATAAGTTTACAGCTGAGAAACTGATTCAAATATGCCAGATGATACATTTTTCCCACTTTTAGATGCATGGCAGTTTTTTTTGGCAGACAAGGCTAGATGAAAAAAGCTCCAAATTGTGCATATCTAATATGACACAACATTTTTGAATTTGTGCAATACAGGATCAGAAGTGTGAAATATGGCAACGAAAGTTTAGCTGTGTGGTATGTAATGCAACTATGGTAGTGATCTAGCTCTTGGGTGACTCCATGCTTCCCAGCATGGAGCTAGAAATTACAGAGAACCTCATTGCAATACTTGTATGCCCAAGCATGTACAACATCCCTCTCAGGTGTTCAGGCATGAGTGCAACAATGTATAGAACTTTCCACGAAGTTCTACTCACGGGCATAAAGTGACCAATTCATTATCTTAACCCTCATTTACACAATCACTGTGTTCAGAGCCATGAAGCTACATGACATAAATGCAAGCATCTGCAGAGAGCTGCATTGCATTATGAAAGCTCATCAATTTTTGACAAACAATACTGTGGAAAGCTAGATTTCAACTTGCTTAAGCTATGTTCTGCATTTTCCTTCCTAACTAATTGTTGCAAATCCATCTAAATTCTTGCTTCTCAATAAAAATACATGCTTTGGGGAAATATGCAGTGGCTGTTGGGTGTTTGAAAAAGGAGAAAGACTAGTCAAAGAGGCACAAAGAGTGGTGCACACAAGGGATATCAATGTTAAAGGGAGGTAGACCCAACACCAGTTGTGAAGTGTATCTCTTAAGGAGGTAAGCCAACCTTGTGATGGTATGGGATAGGACACAGCTTTATATTTATATAGCGTATGTGTAGGGCACATATTGTTGGAAATAACAATAATATGGAACTGCCATACTCACAGTATATTAAAAGGGCAGTAACAAATATGGTAAGGTGTATGTAGGTGGTGTGAGTGTGTGTATGCATGTGTGTTGATGATGATGTCACTTTAAAAGGGTGTGTGACAGAGTGTACACAAGACAGTGTGTGGCATGGAGAGGGGCAATACTGTCAAACCGGTTACCTGTGAGTCATCTGTCTGTGTGCTCACTGCAGGTTGGGGGGTAGTGTTTACTGGTGGTAATGGGCTTGTTACTGTTGCAAAGTTATGGTGTATTCTTATGTGTGGTACTAACACTCCCAGTGGAGTATACAAAAATAAGATAAACAGTAACAGACTGAGTGGATAAGGGCAGTCCTTATTGGTATAGTGACATGATACACTTTTATACATGCAGCAAGGTGCAGGAGAAATGTGGGAAGAGCAAGGTCTCTGCTGAGAAGAAGACCAGAAAGAGCATGTTCTCAGATGCAGAGAATGAGGTGTTGCAACAGGACCTCCATCTCCATGACCAATGGCTGTCTGTCTTGCATGGGAAGGTAGGGCAATGGGATGGAGCCTGTCAGTCCACCTTTGACAGAGACTGAGAAGTTCCTGGTCTCTTTCAAAAGGGGGAGAATACTCCTCACACTCCCACACTGTGGTGTTGGACCTCAAATCTGAGTTAAAATGTGCCCCAATAGTATCTGTTGGAGATGCCTCAGGTGAGTATTGCCATACCTGTATTAAAATATGTTTATTTTTGATTGTTACCTTTATCATCGCACATCTTTCCCTAATGTATGCTTGAGGTAATATAGGGTTATTGAGGGTACAACCTCCACAAGCACCTGTGTAAGATAAGGCATTATCCCTTATCAATGCTAAGCACTATAGTGTTGAAGCTTTACTGGAATTAAGGTAGAGGTGCTGGGTTATATGATGGGCTTTGTGCTGTGTACATAGGGGATTTCCTATCTAGCACCACTACCTTGGAACTTCCACCAACATTTGATTTTGATAATGATGGCATTGAGCAGCTGGCACAGACCAAGAGTACAGTGTCTGTGTTGGGCACAGAGAGTGTGCAGACAGGACCCCTACTCAGGTGATGGACACACCCTTTGTGTTTGTAGACACCCAACAAACACTCACAACATAGAGAGGACAGGATACTAGAGGCATTCATTGTCAAGGCAGTGCTTAACCTCCTTTAGGCAAGTCATCAATGTCTGTCTCTAGCCCCATAGTCCGGGGGGATACCTGGGTGTGTGCACTGTTGCACATCAAAGGCACAGTTACCACCCTCTCCCTGAACTAGTTGTGTTGATGGTAGTGATCCAGTATATGTGAAGGACCATAATGGAGGCAGATACTAGTACCATCACAACTTTGCAGAGTTGATATGGACAATGCAGAGTGTTATGGATGACCTGTGGAAGTACATGTCCCATATATGTGACATTTTTGATAAACATGACTGGATAGTGGTACAAAGTGGGTTTTCCCAGGCTGCTCTGCCTTGTTTCAGTTGTTGTCCATGCAGCAAATCTATTACTACCTTCATGGATGTCAGCCATAGTTGGCATGAATGGCCCAGTTCTCAGTCATGCAAATCCAGGACTTCACTGCAACATCTGTGTGGATGTGCCTATGAGTAGATGAAGGCATCCCTGGGGCCATGCCAGTCATGGCAATGGCATGTCTCGTAACAGATGACATTCACAGAGCACACCTACATATAGCGTAAGCTGTGGTACTCCCATGCAAATCTTTGAAGAGGCAGCTGTCATAGGTGGGACCATGCACAAGATGCCCAGTCATCTACCATTCATGCCATGGACCTGTCTGCCATATCAAACCACAGTGCTGTGAATACTGCAGTGGCTGTGTCCAAACATACATACATACCACTAGAGCTTCCGTTGCCTCACACATTCAGTCCACCAATGAGTGGCCTCCTCAGTAATACCCAACAGCCCCACATCTCACACGCAGACCAAAAAGAAAAAAGAAAATTTCAATTGGTATAGCACTCACGTTTCCTGGTGGAAGACATTTCACACTTGTGCACCCTTCCCCATTTGTGGAAATGATGAAAACTGTGCCCTCCCCTTTGTAGTGTGTTACCGCGTTGCCTACATCTGATGCAAAAAGTGGCTTGTCTTTGCATAAGCACAGCCCAGGGCTGGGTTTGCATGCATTGCTTTTTCTGCAGTGTATTTGCTGTACTAAAGGCCAAAGCTGTGTGCATGCCGCCATCTTTCTGCCAGCGCCATGGCACACTGTGCCTGCCTCTATCTAGTATGTTCATCCCTACTGCTAGCTCCTCCACTGACTCAAAATCTGGTTCAGTCTCAACAGCCTGGTTGCTGGGACATGTTACTCCTGCAATTGCCCTCCCTGATGTAAATGCCTCCTAAGTATCATTTGTGTAGCATTGCAGACACTAAACATATTTTATCACATATGCATATGTCATACTGGGGGGGGCACCACCAGATAAATCCAGACAGCAAAGGTGTGCCTTCACAGGCCCAAACCCATGCTCCACAACTACCCTAGTTTGTGATATGGCATAGCTGTATCCCTGGTCTGTCGCATTCAGTGGGTTTTTGATGGCTGTCGTAAAACAGAGCTCCAAGGCACATCACACTTCACCAGTAGGATGTGCTTGGTGAAAGCCACCCCCTCACAAACCACTGGTAAAGGTCATGTGTGCCACATGTGGAAGTTATGGTAACTGTCATGGTGGTCTGTAGATACATTGTAAATAAGTGCATTAATGGAGTGATACCTTTTATGGTTCACATACATTCTTCTCAGCTCACCAGATGGGACCTTTATTTCAATGTGGGGTACAGTCTGTAGCCCCCAGTACCTCAGGGAAATGGACTATAATATATGAATCCCACATATTATTGGTTTTCTCCTCTGTTGTACATGGAAACCACATGCTGCAGCATGGCATTGAGAAACTGAAGTATTCTCAGGGCAGATATCTGAGTTACCACCACTTTGTCCCCAGCTGGTCACTTAAACATCCTTGTAGATAGAATATATAAAGGCACATGAACCTAGGATGAGTAATCCATAACTCCCATGGCCTTCTGATGAGACAGACACTTCTACCAGCTCCTTCATGGGATCCATTCCACACAGTATCAATTCAAAATGTCTGTGTTGTGGAATTCATGAAATATTAAGTGCAGTCAGATGACACAATGCCTCCAAGGACAACGACATGCACTACATATTAGCAATAATACCCTGCTGCATATACACAACCCACTGAACTATTTCTGGGATGCCCTGCAAGAAAACAAAGATGTGGCTACAGTCATTATCAAAGTGTTAGAGCAGCACATTGCACTCTTTATACATTTCTGAATTGCTCTGCCATCTTATTTTACTTCATTTGCATACACAGAATGCCTCATTTTAATATGTTGATCAATGGCATCTTTTCATACACCTATTGTTATATACTGAAAGCAGCTCTGCTGCTGCTCACAATGAGTGCCTCTCTGAATTGCGTCTACCCTGCATCTGGCCACTAATTACAAACAATTGACTGCTGCAATATAGCTAAAGTTTCTCAGCCCCAGGAGCCTTTTTTTGTAAGCCTTACCAACATTATAAGAATTCAGTATTTCACATGTACCCATCTGGTGGTAGGTGTACCCTTTCTCCTACAAATTTTGAAAAGTTCTGATTTACTTATGAAGGTGATTCAGATATATAACTTTCAGAGTGTAACTTATGACTAAAATACACAAAGTGGCAGCATTTGTAATTGGTTGATGCACTGTGTAGGTGTTGTCACATACATTGGTGTATTCATGTATAGTGCATTGCTAAGATGTCCCCAGACATTTACATTAGCCATAATGCCACTGCTTAAAAATGAACTTTTTTAATAATGACATTGTATTGTAGCAGTATTATTATGTTAGGGTGTGGGTCCTGCTTATGAATTATCTCAGAGTTGTTATCACAGTGTTTTGTTGAATACTGCACACACTCAGAAAATGTTTGATCTTTTTAATAGCATTTCCATAGTCTTTGGAGTTGTTATAGATGTCTAGTCAGTGGCGGCTCATGATATCGGACTGCAGGACTGCAGCCCCCCCCCCCCAGCTGTGAACCACAATGGTACAATCCAATAACTTCACATAGAAAGTGAATATGTGAATCCGGACTGGTAAGGAAGAAGGCAGCAGACTGCTGATACCCCAAGGGGATCGGACTGCAAGGTCAGCAGTCTTGGAACATTTGCAGATGGGAAACCCACAAAGGAAGCTGTTTGGATTTATTTTGCAGAGCGTACATTATCATTATCAAGGCTAGGATGAAGCTGATGCTGTTTTGATTGTATTAATATTGCAGGAACTCACACAGCTGTGTGTGTGTGTATGTGTGTGTGTGTGTGTGTGTGTGTGTGTGTGTGTGTGTGTGTGTGTGTGTGTGTGGTGTAAAATGCCCCCAGTTGATTTATACTGGTGGCTATAGAGAGAACTCAGGATACCTGCTGCTGGTGGTTAGAGAATACCTCAGGCTTGAACCCTGTATCCTGGGTTCAGGTACCAAAAGCCTGAACTCCCTACCCACCACCATCTGTGAAACTTTTTCAGATTTTGCCTTATATTTTGTCCTGTTCATAATAAAATCTGTGGTTTCTGAATTTTTAATTCCTTAGAAAGTTGATGGTGTAGTTACAGTGGTGCAGTGGTATCATTGTTGCCTCACAACTAGAGGTTCTCTAGTTTGATTCTTGGCTGGGGTGCCTTCTGTGTTGAGTCTGTATGTCCTCCCTGTGTTTGTGTGTGGGTTTGTTCTGGTGTCCTCCCATGTTACAAAGATGTGCCTGCAGCATTTCTCCCTGGGCCTCTGCTGAAAATTGGCTTTTGTTCTAAGTCTGACTTTCCTGGTTAACAAATGTTAAATAAAATTGACAGGCATTTGAATTTCAGACTTCATATTCTTCAGAAAGTACATAGTAATACAAAACCTTTTATTCTAGCAATTTTCTAAGTTTATAAGATGAATATTTGAAATTTGTCCCTATTTTTTGGGACTGTATTCCCCCATTATTGGCTTCATGCAGGTTTTTTGTACTAAGGTTGAGAGCTATGGTGAGAACTGAATTCACTGAATGTGTTTGAGGGCTGCATTCCCCCACTACTGGCTTTGGCCAGGTGTTTTGTGTTAAGAGTTTGACAGCTATGGTGAAAACTGAATTCACTAAATGGTAGCCATTTAAGTTTCAGTCTTCCTCTCTTTCATAAAACAACTGATTTGGCATAATGGTATGTTGCTCTGACTCTTTTGCACAGGGTCCTGGGTTCAAGAATTGGCAGTGAAATGTATGGTGGTAGCACAGCATTTTATATTAACAACTTTCCATGATTATACAAGCAATGTTTAAAATGTGTCCCTGTTTTTTGGGCTTTTATCCCTCCCCAATACATTTTGGCTTTTTCCAGATTTCTTGTGCTGCGAAGTTGGGAGATACAGTTGAGTAGATTTTACAATAAGCTGAGAGCTGCAGGGGAAGAGACATTTAGTGCTGCTTATGCTAAATCTGCTTGCATTGTTAATAGCACAACAGCTAATGTACTTGCTTTTGATGCAGAAGGCTGTGGGTTCTACTCCCACAGAGGGTAGATGCTACTGGCCTGAGAATGTCATCTGTGGCAAAGATACAGGTACTTTATTTGTAGATGAAACAATGAAATATAAAGATGTTTGCTAGCAGCAACCTTTTCATTAGTTACAGATCTCTTTAATGTGGAATTTTATAATGACTTTTACTTCTGCAGAGATTGTGCATATTTACTGGTACTGGTGGATTGTAGAAGTTTAAGTAGACTTTTATGATGGAAATGTTCTCAATTGGGCAGTTTTGTCATTATTGATGCATGCATTTTGTTTCATTGTTTACTGGAAAAATGTTCAAAACAATAAATGTAAAATACCCTCTAACAACGTCACTGTATTATACAAGATCAGGAAGGTATATCACACAACACATGTATGCCTTGTGTGCAAGGGGCCACTCATTTGAAAACAGACCAAAGTTAATCTTCATACTTACCAAATGTATTTTCTTTGAATGTGGGTTTCAATGTTGTTTCAATTAATGTGAATTTCAAGGGCAGAGAAGTTTTAATGCATAGTCTATTTT
The DNA here is from genome assembly GCF_019279795.1 of Protopterus annectens. Classification (NCBI taxonomy): domain Eukaryota; kingdom Metazoa; phylum Chordata; order Ceratodontiformes; family Protopteridae; genus Protopterus; species Protopterus annectens. The sequence goes on from NC_056738.1 coordinate 387,397,489, forward strand.
CATTGTGAGACTGCATTGCATTGTTTAGCAAATGTCTTAGTGTTTGTGCTGTAGAATGCAAAATATAACTTTCAAATGAAATCCAAATCATCATAGAAGTAAAGCAGTATGCACATTACAGTGTTTATGGTAAATGGGGCAAACTAGCCAAGTAATGGGACATTGGAATGGCTGCAAAGGGGAGGCTCCATTTGACCATGATTTTGTGAGGAGGAAGGGTGGCAAACTCAAAGACAGCCCCAGCTGAACTGTACCTTTCAAATGTCCAGATTTTCACACAATTAATACATTTTTGCTTCTTATTTTTGTTTTTTTCCTCATAAAATTTGTGGTTTTCTGACAAATAATTTAGGAATTAAGTCACTAAATAATGACAGATATTGAGTTTCAGACTTCATAACCTTCAGAAAAATGCATGCTAAAGTAAGACCTGTTATTCTATCAACTAAGTTTATACAAGAGCAATATTTAGTACTCTTTGTATGTTCCCCCAATATATTTGGCCTTGTCCAAAATTCCTGCGTTAACAGATTGAGAGGTACGTGCAAATAAATTGCTTTAGAGAATTAGGCATATCCAAACCTCTCAACTGTCCCCAATTTTGGCTCAAAATGTTGCTCTCCCTCTTATAATCCCTCCACAAAATAGCAATTTTAGAAGAAAATGTGCAGGGTTTACAATTAATAAATAACTGTAATAAAGAGAGTTATAGATTACTTTTACTTCAGAAATGCATGTAGATTCGTTTATTTTGTCAGCTGCTCAAGTTAACAGTACTAATATTAAGAAAAATGTCCTTTCTTTGACAGGTTTCCAGCTGTATTGTGTGGCTACTTTATATTTTTGCATCACATTTTTGGTCCATTTTTCATAAAATTGTGGTTTTCTGGCAAATTAGAGGCAAATAATTAAAGATTGAAGTTAGAAAATAATGACAGACATTTGAGTTTCAGATTTCATACCCTTCAGAAAATTTATACTAATGCAAGACCTAATATTCTATTAGAAAGTTTATAAGAGCAATATTTAAATATTGTCCTTATTTTTGGGCCTTTGTCCCACTTCTATGTATGACTTTGTCCAGATTTCTTGCTCTGCAGTTGAGAGGTATGAGAAATGTGTCAGTACCATCACAGTCAGCCAGACACATTTTAAATTGTGACATACTTGTTGTACCCCACTCACCCCTGTAGTGACTCTGGATGCGTCCAAGCAAGACAAGGAGTTATGCAGTGTAAGTGTGCAGAGTATCCCACCATCCAAGGTAGACACAAGTACTACAGTGGCTTTACATCTGTCCTTGCTTGATTTTGCAGAATGTTCTGTTTTTCTTTCATATTTTTATACTGTTGATTTATGCTTCTTATTATTCAGAAAGTGCCCGTTGCTCTGTGTTTAAGTAACAATGCTTTCATGTCCATCAGGTAAGCCTGTCCAAGATTGTAAGATGCAAGTAACTTCTAATAAGCATACTGTTAAAGAATTACCAACACTGAAAGCCTTTTTGGTGTTACCATGCAGGGAATACGTACATAACTAGATAACGTATAAACCTTGGGTACTGAAATGCATATGACAATAGTTGTAATAAAGGACAGGATTACAGTATTTTAAGAAGCTCATTACCTTTGTTGGATACTTGCAGTCATCTTTGCAAGCTTTACCCATAAACTAAACAGAATGCCAATCTATCATGTGTGGTCCATAACATGTGCATGAATCCTTTAAGCAATTTATCTAGAGCTTGTTTCTTGTTTGCTTTTCATTTTATACTTTGATCATGTTCTCCCCATGAAACAAGTAGATAGTTGTCAGGCAGCAGGTCTTTTTTGGATAAGAAACATTTTTACAAGTGGGGGTATCACAGAGATTGCTACTTTCAGCATGTTACTTGGTACTTTTATAAAGCTGAATATAAATTATAATTAGAACTGCAGTGCAAGGAGAAGTGGTTTGAGTTGAGTGTTGCTTGTTTTTCTTATACTTGACTTTGACTTGCATTCCAGTAATGTATTTAAAAAGTCATTTTTTTATGCCTTGCAACCTTTTTGTTTCCATCTAGATATTAAGTAAGCTGTCATGCAGCCAATGCATTGAAATATTTTTTTTCTACACTTCATTTTGTCTTGATTGGACTCTCATAATGACGGTTTGGCACTCAGGACAGGGTATTTAATTAAAATTCCAGTTGTGGTTTTGAGCATAGCTCCTCCCCTTTCTAGTCAGCCACACCCCTTCCCATTGGCCCCACCCATTCAGCTGTCTCCTGCAGCCCCCTCTTTGATTTGAAGTCACCAGCTGCCACTGCTTCTAGTATTTATCCCATGTTGAACCAGTCAATTAAGGGTGTAGA